>NW_026636975.1:0-27152 GCF_028554395.1 Pezoporus wallicus
GCTCCAATGCAATGCAATGGGGATGCGGCGTCAATCAGAGCATCCTCACTGCCATAGGGTACCACTGTGATCTAAGCATAGGGTAACGCTATGGGGCTGCCCCATAGCGAGCCCCACAAGTCATAGGGAAGAGCTCCAATGAAGGGCTATGGGGCTGCCCCATAGCGAGCCCCACAAGTCATAGGGAAGAGATCCAATGCAATGCAATGGGGATGCGGTGTGCAATCAGAGCATCCTCACTGCCATAGGGTACCACTGTGATGTAAGCATAGGGATAACGCTATGGGGCTGCCCCATAGCTCCCCTGAGGCATAAGAAAGGGCTCCAATAACGCTATGGGGCTGCCCCATAGCGAGCCCCACAAGTCATAGGGAAGAGCCCCAATGCAATGCAATGGGGATGCGGCGTCCATCAGAGCATCCTCACTGCCATAGGGTACCACTGTGATCTAAGCATAGGGTAACGCTATGGGGCTGCCCCATAGCGAGCCCCACAAGTCATAGGGAAGGGCTCCAATGAAGGGCTATGGGGCTGCCCCATAGCGAGCCCCACAAGGCATAGGGAAGGGGTCCAATGCAATGCAATGGGGATGCGGCGTCAATCAGAGCATCCTCACTGCCATAGGGTACCACTGTGATGTAAGCATAGGGTAACGCTATGTGGCTGCCCCATAGCGAGACCCACCACTCATATCGAAGAGCTCCAATGAAGGGCTATGGGGCTGCCCCATATCAGAGCCCCACAAGTCATAGGGCTCCAATGAAGGGCTATGGGGCTGCCCCATAGCCAGCCCCACAAGTCATAGGGAAGAGCCCCATTGCAATGCAATGGGGATGCGGTGTCAATCAGAGCATCTTCACTGCCATAGGGTACCACTGTGATGTAAGCATAGGGTAACGCTATGGGGCTGCCCCATAGCGAGCCCCACAAGTCATAGGGAAGAGCTCCAATGAAGGGCTATGGGGCTGCCCCATAGCCAGCCCCACAAGTCATAGGGTAGGGATCCAATGCAATGCAATGGGGATGCGGCGTCAATCAGAGCATCCTCACTGCCATAGGGTACCACTGTGATGTAAGCATAGGGTAACGCTATGGGGCTGCCCCATAGCGAGCCCCACAAGTCATAGGGAAGAGCTCCAATGAAGGGCTATGGGGCTGCCCCATAGCCAGCCCCCCAAGTCATAGGGAAGAGCCCCAATGCAATGCAATGGGGATGCGGTGTCCATCAGAGCATCTTCACTGCCATAGGGTACCACTGTGATCTAAGCATAGGGTAACGCTATGGGGCTGCCCCATAGCGAGCCCCACAAGTCATAGGGAAGAGCTCCAATGAAGGGCTATGGGGCTGCCCCATAGCGAGCCCCACAAGGCATAGGGAAGGGCTCCAATGCAATGCAATGGGGATGCGGTGTCCATCAGAGCATCCTCACTGCCATAGGGTACCACTGTGATGTAAGCATAGGGTAACGCTATGGGGCTGCCCCATAGCGAGCCCCACAAGTCATACGGAAGAGCTCCAAGGTAAGGCTATGGGGCTGCCCCATAGCGAGCCCCACAAGTCATAGGGAAGAGCCCCAGTGCAATGCAATGCGGATGCGGCGTCAATCAGAGCATCCTCACTGCCATAGGGTACCACTGTGATGTAAGCATAGGGTAACGCTATGGGGCTGCCCCATAGCGAGCCCCACAAGTCATAGGGAAGAGCTCCAATGAAGGGCTATGGGGCTGCCCCATAGCCAGCCCCACAAGTCATAGGGAAGGGATCCAATGCAATGCAATGGGGATGCGGTGTCCATCAGAGCATCCTCACTGCCATAGTGCGCCGCTATGGGGCTGCCCCATAAGTAACAGCCCACCCAATAGCGTGCTATGGGGCTGCCCCATAGGTAAGAGCATCGGCCTGCAGCATCACTGCTATAGGGATGCCCCATAGAGCACAGCACCACCAGACCAATAGCAAACATGCCACATGGACACAGCGCTATGGGGCTGCCCCATAGAGCACATCCCCACCCAGACCCATTGCTGTGGGGCTGCCCCAGAGCTCCATCGCATCAATCTTCAGACCCCTTTCTATAGGGCTGCCCCATAGACAACGCCACCCTCCTGCCCCATAGCTCACATCCCCCTCAGCCCCATGTCCATGGGGCTGCCCCATAGACAACGCCACCCTCCTGCCCCATAGCTCACATCCCCTTCAGCCCCATAGACACCCCATCGCATCACCTACGTCTATGGGGCTGCCCTATAGCTCACATCCCCTTCAGCCCCATAGACACCCCATCGCATCACCTACGTCTATGGGGCTGCCCCATAGCTCACATCCCCTTCAGCCCCATAGACCCCATCGCATCACCCACGTCTATGGGGCTGCCCCATAGCTCACATCCCCTTCAGCCCCATAGACACCCCATCGCATCACCTACGTCTATGGGGCTGCCCCATAGCTCACACCCCCTTCAGCCCCATAGACACCCCATCGCATCACCTACTTCTATGGGGCTGCCCCATAGCTCACACCCCCTTCAGCCCCATAGACACCCCATCGCATCACCTACTTCTATGGGGCTGCCCCATAGCTCACATCCCCTTCAGCCCCATAGACACCCCATCGCATCACCTACGTCTATGGGGCTGCCCCATAGCTCACACCCCCTTCAGCCCCATAGACACCCCATCGCATCACCTACGTCTATGGGGCTGCCCCATAGCTCACACCCCCTTCAGCCCCATAGACACCCCATCGCATCACCTACGTCTGTGGGGCTGCCCCATAGCTCACATCCCCTTCAGCCCCATAGACACCCCATCGCATCACCTACGTCTATGGGGCTGCCCTATAGCTCACATCCCCTTCAGCCCCATAGACACCCCATCGCATCACCTACGTCTATGGGGCTGCCCCATAGCTCACATCCCCTTCAGCCCCATAGACACCCCATCGCATCACCTACGTCTATGGGGCTGCCCTATAGCTCACATCCCCTTCAGCCCCATAGACACCCCATCGCATCACCTACGTCTATGGGGCTGCCCCATAGCTCACATCCCCTTCAGCCCCATAGACACCCCATCGCATCACCTACGTCTATGGGGCTGCCCCATAGCTCACACCCCCTTCAGCCCCATAGACACCCCATCGCATCACCTACGTCTATGGGGCTGCCCCATAGCTCACACCCCCTTCAGCCCCATAGACACCCCATCGCATCACCTACGTCTATGGGGCTGCCCCATAGAGCACATCCCCACCCAGACCCATTGCTGTGGGGCTGCCCCAGAGCTCCATCGCATCAATCTTCAGACCCCTTTCTATAGGGCTGCCCCATAGACAACGCCACCCTCCTGCCCCATAGCTCACATCCCCCTCAGCCCCATGTCCATGGGGCTGCCCCATAGACAACGCCACCCTCCTGCCCCATAGCTCACATCCCCTTCAGCCCCATATCCATGGGGCTGCCCCATAAACACCACCCTCCTGCCCCATAGCTCAAACCCCCTTCAGCCCCATAGACACCCCATCGCATCACCTACGTCTATGGGGCTGCCCCATAGCTCACACCCCCTTCAGCCCCATAGACACCCCATCGCATCACCTATGTCTATGGGGCTGCCCCATAGCTCACACCCCCTTCAGCCCCATAGACACCCCATCGCATCACCCACGTCTATGGGGCTGCCCCATAGCTCACATCCCCTTCAGCCCCATAGACACCCCATCGCATCACCTACGTCTATGGGGCTGCCCCATAGCTCACATCCCCTTCAGCCCCATAGACACCCCATCGCATCACCTACGTCTATGGGGCTGCCCCATAGCTCACACCCCCTTCAGCCCCATAGACACCCCATCGCATCACCTACGTCTATGGGGCTGCCCCATAGACCACATCCCCACCCAGCCCCACCCCTATGGGGCCGCCCCATAGCTCCCAGCCCTCCATCCCCTTAACCCCCCCATAGACCCACAGCACCTCCCGCCCCATTTAAACCCCCCCCCCCCCCCCCCCGCCCCATTGGGACCCCTTGGGACGCGCTATGGGTCCCCTGCCCCATAAGTAGGGGGCCTATGGGGCTCACCATGAGCTCCTCGTTGATGATCATCTTGCTGATGATGCTGTGCACCGTGGGGAGGTCCAGCTCAAACATGGCCGAGAGGATCTCCATGCTATGGGGCAGGGACAGGGTCAGCCCCATAGATGGGCAGGGTCAGCCCCATAGATGGGCAGGGTCAGCACCATAGATGGTCATGGGCAGCCCCATTGATGGTCAGGGTCAGCCCCATTGATGGCCATGGTCAGCCCCATAGATGGTCAGCCCCATAGATGGTCAGCCCCATAGATGGTCAGCCCCATAGATGGTCATGGTCAGCCCCATTGATGGTCATGGTCAGCCCCATAGATGGTCATGGTCAGCCCCATTGATGGCCAAGGTTAGCCCCATAGATAGCCATGGTCAGCCCCATAGATACCCATGGCCAGCCCCACAGATACCCATAACCAGCCCCATAGATACCCATGGCCAGCCCCACAGATACCCATAACCAGCCCCATAGATACCCATGGCCAGCCCCACAGATACCCATGGCCAGCCCCATAGATACCCATGGCCAGCCCCACAGATACCCATAACCAGCCCCATAGACACCCATACCCAGCCCCATAGACACCCATACCCAACCCCATAGATACCCATGGCCAGCCCCATAGATACCCATACCCAGCCCCATAGATACCCATACCCAGCCCCATAGATACCCATACCCAACCCCATAGATACCCATGGCCAGCCCCATAGACACCCATGGCCAGCCCCATAGATACCCATTGCCAGCCCCACAGATGCCCATGGCCAGCCCCATAGATACCCATACCCAACCCCATAGATACCGATACCCAACCCCATTGATACCCATGGCCAGCCCCATAGATACCCACGGCCAGCCCCATAGATACCCATACCCAGCCCCATAGATACCCACAGCCAGCCCCATAGATACCCATACCCAGCCCCATAGATACCCATACCCAACCCCATAGACACGCATACCCAACCCCATAGATACCCATGGCCAACCCCATAGACACCCATACCCAGCCCCATAGACACCCATACCCAGCCCCATAGATACCCATGGCCAGCCCCATAGATACCCATACCCAACCCCATAGATACCCATGGCCAGCCCCATAGATACCCATACCCAGCCCCATAGATACCCATACCCAACCCCATAGATACCCATGGCCAGCCCCATAGATACCCATGGCCAGCCCCACAGATGCCCATGGCCAGCCCCATAGATACCCATGGCCAACCCCATAGATACCCATACCCAGCCCCATAGATACCCATTCCCAGCCCCATAGACACCCATGGCCAGCCCCATAGATACCCATTCCCAGCCCCATAGATCCCCATACCCAACCCCATAGATACCCATGGCCAGCCCCATAGATACCCATACCCAGCCCCATAGATACCCATACCCAACCCCATAGATACCCATGGCCAGCCCCATAGATACCCATACCCAGCCCCATAGATACCCATACCCAACCCCATAGATACCCATGGCCAGCCCCATAGATACCCATTCCCAGCCCCATAGACACCCATGGCCAGCCCCATAGATACCCACGGCCAGCCCCATAGATGTCCCCGCTGCCCCATAGCGCCCCACCTGATGGAGTCATAGACGCTGCTGTAGGTGAACAAGTAGGTCCGGAGCGATTCCTCCTGGATCTTCCTATGGGGTCACGGGACCCCCAAGTGGACCTCAATGGGGAGCCCCATTGAGACCCCCCCCCACCCCCACCCTATTGAGCCCCACTGAGAACCCCCCCACCCCATTGAGCCCCATTGAGAACCCCCCCGCCCCATTGAGACCCCCCCTCCACCCCATTGAGCCCCATAGAGAACCCCCCCCACCCCATTGAGCACCATTGACTCCATTGGATCCCCATTGACCCCCATTGACCCCCATTGACTCCCATTGACCCCCATTGACTCCCATTGACCCCCATTGACTCCCATTGACTCCCATTGACCCCCATTGACCCCCATTGACTCCCATTGACCCCCATTGACCCCCATTGACTCCCATTGACCTCCATTGACCCCCATTAATCCCCATTGACTCCCACTGACCCCCATTGACTCCCATTGACCCCCATTGTTCCCCACTGACCCCCATTGACTCCCACTGACCCGCATTGACCCCATTGACTCCCTTTGACCTCCACTGACTCCCATTGATCCCCATTGACCTCCATTGACCCCCATTGACTCCCATTGACCCCCATTGACTCCCATTGACTCCCATTGACCCCCATTGACTCCCATTGACCCCCATTGACTCCCATTGACCCCATTGACCCCCATTGACCCCCATTGACTCCCATTGACCCAACTGGATCCCCATTGACCCCCATTGACTCCCACTGACCCCCACTGACTCCCATTGACCTCCATTGACTCCCATTGACTTCCATTGACACCCATTGACCTCCATTGACCCCCATTGACTCCCATTGACCCCCATTGATCACCATTGACTCCCATTGACCTCCATTGCCGCCCCATTGACTTCCATTGACCCCCATTGACTCCCATTGACCCAACTGGATCCCCATTGACCACTGACCCCCATTGACTCCCACTGACCCCCACTGACTCCCATTGACCTCCATTGACTCCCATTGCCCCCCATTGACTCCCATTGCCCCCCACTGACTCCCATTGACTCCCATTGACCCCCATTGACTCCCATTGACCTCCATTGACTCCCATTGACTTCCATTGACCCCCATTGACCTCCATTGACCTCCATTGACTCCCATTGACCTCGATCGACCCCCATTGACCCAACTGGATCCCCATTGACCATTGACCCCCACTGCCTCCCATTGACCTCCATTGACTCCCACTGACCTCCATTGACTCCCATTGACCCCCATTGACCCCCATTGACCTCCATTGACCCAACTGGATTCCCATTGACCCCCATTGACTCCCACTAACCCCCACTGACTCCCATTGACCCCCATTGACTCCCATTGACCTCCATTGACTCCCATTGACCCCCATTGACCCAACTGGATCCCCATTGACCATTGACACCCATTGATACCCATGGACACCCATTGACTCCCATTGCCCTCCATTGCACCCATAGACTCCCACTGACCCCCACTGACTCAAATTGACCCCCATTGACCCCACTGGATCCCCATTGACCCCCATCGACTCCCATTGACCCCCATTGACTCCCATTGACCCCCATTGACCCCCATTGACCCCCATTGACCCAACTGGATCCCCATTGACTCCCATTGACCCCCACTGCCCCCATTGACTCCCATTGACCCCCATTGACTCCCATTGACCCCCATTGACCTCCATTGACTCCCATTGACTCCCATTGACCCCCATTGACCTCCATTGACCCAACTGGATCCCCATTGACCATTGACCCCCATTGACTCCTATTGACTCCCATTGACTCCCATTGACCCCCACTGCCCCCCAACTCACCGGACGAGCATGGCGCGGACCTTGTCGGCCTCGGGGAAGAGGTCCCACACTTTGCCATTCATCTTCTCGTTGACCACGTAGCGATGGCAGCTCCGCCAATCACCCATCTTCATGGCCTTGGAGGCGGCCACCACGTGCTCGCGCATGGATTCCGGGGGTCCTGTGGGGCGGGAGAGATGTGACCCATAGATTGAGCCAGAGATGTGGGGAGCCAGAGAGAGACCCATAGATTGAGTGCCCCATAGATTGACCTAGAGATGTGACCCATAGAGAGCCCCATAGATTGACTCAGAGATGTGACCCATAGAGAGCCCCATAGATTGACTCAGAGATGTGACCCATAGAGAGCCCCATAGATTGACTCAGAGATGTGACCCATAGAGAGCCCCATAGATTGACCTAGAGATGTGAGGAGCCAGAGAGAGACCCATAGATTGAGTGCCCCATAGATTGACCTAGAGATGTGACCCATAGAGAGCCCCATAGATTGACTCAGAGATGTGACCCATAGAGAGCCCCATAGATTGACTCAGAGATGTGACCCATAGAGAGCCCCATAGATTGACCTAGAGATGTGAGGAGCCAGAGAGAGACCCATAGATTGAGTGCCCCATAGATTGACCTAGAGATGTGACCCATAGAGAGCCCCATACATTGACCCAGAGATGTGACCCATAGAGAGCCCCATAGATTGACCCAGAGCCCCATAGATTGACCCAGATATGTGACCCATAGAGAGCCCCATAGATTGACTCAGAGATGTGACCCATAGAGAGCCCCATAGATTGACCTAGAGATGTGAGGAGCCAGAGAGAGACCCATAGATTGAGTGCCCCATAGACTGACCCAGAGATGTGACCCATAGAGAGCCCCATAGATTGACTCAGAGATGTGACCCATAGAGAGCCCCATAGATTGACCCAGAGAGAGCCCCATAGATTGAGTGCCCCATAGATTGACCCAGAAATGTGACCCCCCCCCAGAGAGAGCCCCATAGATTGACCCAGAGATGTGACCCATAGATTGACCTAGAGATGTGGGGAGCCAGAGAGAGACCCATAGATTGAGTGCCCCATAGATTGACCCAGAGATGTGACCTATAGATTGACCTAGAGATGTGGGGAGCCAGAGAGAGACCCATAGATTGAGTGCCCCATAGATTGACCCAGAGCCCCATAGATTGACCCAGATATGTGACCCATAGATTCACCTAGAGATGTGGGGACCCAGAGAGAGCCCCATAGATTGATCCATAGAGAGCCCCATACATGGAGCCAGAGAGAGCCCCATAGATTGACCCACAGAAAGCCCCATAGATTGACCCAGAGATGTGGGGAGCCAGAGAGAGCCCCATAGATTGATCCATAGAGAGCCCCATACATGGAGCCAGAGAGAGCCCCATAGATTGACCCACAGAAAGCCCCATAGATTGACCCAGAGATGTGGGGAGCCAGAGAGAGCCCCATAGATTGACCCAGAGCCCCATAGATTGACCCAGATATGTGACCCATAGAGAGCCCCATACATTGACCCAGAGATGTGACCCATAGAGAGCCCCATAGATTGACCCAGAGCCCCATAGATTGACCCAGATATGTGACCCATAGAGAGCCCCATAGATTGACTCAGAGATGTGACCCATAGAGAGCCCCATAGATTGACCTAGAGATGTGTGGAGCCAGAGAGAGACCCATAGATTGAGTGCCCCATAGATTGACCTAGAGATGTGACCCATAGAGAGCCCCATAGATTGACTCAGAGATGTGACCCATAGAGAGCCCCATAGATTGACTCAGAGATGTGACCCATAGAGAGCCCCATAGATTGACCCAGAGAGAGCCCCATAGATTGACCTAGAAATGCGACCCCCCCCACAGAGAGCCCCATAGATTGACCCAGAGATGTGACCCATAGATTGACCCAGATATGTGACCCATAGATTGACCTAGAGATGTGGGGAGCCAGAGAGAGACCCATAGATTGAGTGCCCCATAGATTGACCCAGAGCCCCATAGATTGACCCAGATATGTGACCCATAGATTGACCTAGAGATGTGGGGAGACAGAGAGAGACCCATAGATTGAGTGCCCCATAGATTGACCCAGAGCCCCATAGATTGACCCACAGATTGACCCATAGATTGACCCAGAGGTGTGGGGAGCCAGAGAGAGACCCATAGATTGAGTGCCCCATAGATTGACCGAGAGCCCCATAGATTGACCCATAGATGTGAGGACCCAGAGCCCCATAGATTGACCCAGAGATGTGACCCATAGATTGACCTAGAGATGTGGGGAGCCAGAGAGAGACCTATAGATTGAGTGCCCCATAGATTGACCTAGAGATGTGCCCCACAGATTGACCCAGATATGTGACCCATAGATTGACCCATAGATGTGGGGAGCCAGAGAGAGACCCATAGATTGAGTGCCCCATAGATTGACCCAGAGCCCTATAGATTGACCCATAGATTGACCCATAGATTGACCCATAGATGTGGGGACCCAGAGCCCCATAGATTGACCCAGAGATGTGACCCATAGATTGACCTAGAGATGTGGGGAGCCAGAGAGAGACCCATAGATTGAGTGCCCCATAGATTGACCCAGAGCCCCATAGATTGACCCAGATATGTGACCCATAGAGAGCCCCATACATTGACCCAGAGATGTGACCCCCATAGAGAGCCCCATACATGGACCCATAGAGAGCCCCATAGATTGACCCAGAGATGTGACCCCATAGAGAGCCCCATACATGAACCCATCGAGTGCCCCACAGATCAACCCAGACATGTGACCCATAGAGTGCCCCATAGACTGACCAAGAGAACCCCACTGATTGACTCAATGGGGATCAAAGGGGATGCAATGGGGATCAATGGGGATCAATGGAGATCAATGGAGATCAATGGGGATCAATGGGGACTCAATGGGGATCAATGAGAACTCAATGGGGATCAATGGGGATCAATGGGGATCGATGGGGATCAATGGGGACTCAATGGGGATCAATGGGTATCGATGGGGATCAATGGGGACACAATGGGGATCAATGGGGATCAATGGGGATCAATGGGGATCGATGGGGATCAATGGGGACTCAATGGGGATCGATGGGGATCAATGGGGACTCAATGGGGATCAATGGGGATCAAGGGGAACTCAATGGGGATCAATGGGGACTCAATGGGGATCAATGGGGACTCAATGGAGATCAATGGGGATCGATGAGGACTCAATGGGGATCAATGGGGATCAATTGGGATCAATGGGGACCCAACGGGGACTCAATGGGGATCAATGGGGATCAATGGGGATCGATGGGGAGCAATGGGGACTCAATGGGGACTCAATGGGGATCAATGGGGATCGATGGGGATCAATGGGGACTCAATGGGGATCAATGGGGATCAACGGGGACTCAATGGGGATCAATGGGGATCAATGGGGACTCAATGGGGATCAATGGGGATCAACGGGGACTCAATGGGGATCAATGGGGATCAATGGGGACTCAATGGGGATCAATGGGGACTCAATGGGGACTCAATGGGGATCAATGGGGATCGATGGGGATCAATGGGGACTCAATGGGAACTCAATGGGGATCAATGGACACTCAATGGGGATCAATGGGGACTCAATGGGGATCAATGGGGAGCAATGGAGATCAATGGGGATCAATGGGGACTCAATGGAGGTCAACAGGAACTCAACGGGGGTCAATGGGAGCTCAATGAGGACTCAATGGAGTTCAACGGGGACTCAATGGGGATCAATGGGGATTCAATGGTGATCAATGGCAATCAATGGGGCCTCAATGGGGCTTCACTGGGTCCCATCTGCACCCACCGAGCAGGGGCTGCCTCTCTCCCACGCGGAGCTGATGGTGGAACTGCTTGCTGATCATGGGGACCCAATGGGGATCAATGGGGATCAATGGGGACTCAATGGGGATCAATGGGGAATCAATGAGAACTCAATGGGGACTCAATGGAGGTCAACAGGGACTCAATGGGGACTCAATGGAGGTCAATGGGGACTACATGGGGACTCAATGGAGGTCAACAGGGACTCAATGGGAACTCAATGGAGGTCAATGGGGATCAATGGGGATCAATGGGGACTCAATGGGGATCAATAAGAACCCAATGGGGACTCAATGAGAACTCAATGGGAACTCAATGGAGGTCAACGGGGACTCAATGGGGACTCAATGGGGATCAATGGGGATCAATGGGGACTCAATGGGGATCAATGGGGATCAATGGGGACTCAATGGGGATCAATGGGGACTCAATGGGAACTCAATGGGGATCAATGGGGATCAATGGTGATCAATGGGGATCAATGGGGACTCAATGGGGATCAATGGGGAATCAATGAGAACTCAATGGGGACTCAATGGAGGTCAACGGGAGCTCAATGGGGACTCAATGGAGGTCAACAGGGACTCAATGGGAACTCAATGGAGGTCAATGGGGATCAATTGGGATCAATGGGGACCCAATGGGGAACAATGGGGATCAATGGGGACTCAATGGGGATCAATGGGGACTCAACTGCCACCCAATAGTGATCGATGGGTCCCCCCCATGCACCCACCGAGCAGGGGCTGCCTCTCTCCCACGCGGAGCTGATGGTGGAACTGCTTGCTGATCATGGGGACCCAATGGGGATCAATGGGGATCAATGGGGACTCAATGGGGATCAATGGGGAATCAATGAGAACTCAATGGGGACTCAATGGAGGTCAACAGGGACTCAATGGGAACTCAATGGGGATCAATGGGGACTCAATGGGGACTCAACGGAGGTCAACAGGGACTCAATGGGAACTCAATGGGGATCAATGGGGACTCAATGGGGATCAATAAGAACCCAATGGGGATCAATGAGAACTCAATGGGAATCAATGGGGACTCAATGGGGACTCAATGGGGATCAATGGGGATCAATGGGGACTCAATGGGGATCAATGGGGACTCAATGGGAACTCAATGGGGATCAATGGGGGGACTCAATGGGGATCAATGGGGATCAATGGGAACTCAATGGGGACTCAATGGGGACTCAATGGAGATCAACGGGAGCTCAATGGGAACTCAATGGGGACTCAATGGGGACTCAACAGGGACTCAATGGGGAATCAATGGTGATCAATGGCAATCAATGGGGCTTCACTGGCCCCCCCCCATGCACCCACCGAGCAGGGGCTGCCTCTCTCCCACGCGGAGCTGATGGTGGAACTGCTTGCTGATCATGCGGCGGCGGGCGTCGAACTCGTGCGCCGCCATGTAAGGGATCTCCAGGAGCATGGCGGCCACCAGGTAGACGCACTCGAGGAGCTCCAGGTTGACGTGCATGTGGAAGGGCACCTGGCGCCTCTTCTCCACCTTCTCCTGCTCGGGGTTGCGCTCCTGGAGGCTCCGGAGGAGCAGGCCTTGACCCAAGAGCTCTTTGGCGCGCCCGGAGGATTGGATGTCCAAGAGGGCGTTGTGGGCGTCTTTGATGAGGCCTTGGCGGAAGGCGCAGATGCCCAACTGGACCATGGTGCGGTTGTAGAGGATCTGGAAGGGGGGGAGATGTGGGGTGAGGTTGGTTATGGGGCAGGGAAGGCGTTGCGGTCAATGGGAGAAGGATGGAGGGGGAAAGAAGCGCGTCAGAGTCAAGAGGAACCTCATGGAGATGTTGGTAGGGAAAGACTTGGGGGTCAATGGGGATGATGGGAGATGAAGTTATGGGGTCTCTGGGGTCATAGGACTCAATGGGGGGCAATGGAAGTCAATGGGAGAAGGGCTTGGGGGTCGGGGAGTGGTGGGACTCAAGAGGAACCCCATTGAGATGCTGGTGGAGAAGGAGATGGAGTGCTGGAGATGATGGGAGATGAAGTTATGGGGTCAATGGGGTCATAGGACTCAATGGGGGTCAATGGAAGTCAATGGGGTCAATGGGGACTCTATGGGTGGCCTTGATGAGGCCTTGGCGGAAGGCGCAGATGCCCAACTGGACCATGGTGCGGTTGTAGAGGATCTGGAAGGGGGGGGAGATGTGGGGTGAGGTTGGTTATGGGGCAGGGAAGGCGTTGCGGTCAATGGGAGAAGGATGGAGGGGGAAAGAAGCGCGTCAGAGTCAAGAGGAACCTCATGGAGATGTTGGTAGGGAAAGACTTGGGGGTCAATGGGGATGATGGGAGATGAAGTTATGGGGTCTATGGGGTCATAGGACTCAATGGGGGTCAATGGAAGTCAATGGGAGAAGGGCTTGGGGGTCTGGGAGTGGTGGGACACAAGAGGAACCTCATGGAGAGGTTGGTAGGGAAAGACTTGGGGGTCAATGGGGATGATGGGAGATGAAGTTATGGGGTCTCTGGGGTCATAGGACTCAATGGGGGGCAATGGAAGTCAATGGGAGAAGGGCTTGGGGGTCGGGGAGTGGTGGGACTCAAGAGGAACCCCATTGAGATGCTGGTGGAGAAGGAGATGGAGTGCTGGAGATGATGGGAGATGAAGTTATGGGGTCTATGGGGTCATAGGACTCAATGGGGGTCAATGGAAGTCAATGGGGTCAATGGGGACTCTATGGGTGGCCTTGATGAGGCCTTGGCGGAAGGCGCAGATGCCCAACTGGACCATGGTGCGGTTGTAGAGGATCTGGAAGGGGGGGGAGATGTGGGGTGAGGTTGGTTATGGGGCAGGGAAGGCGTTGGGGTCAATGGGAGAAGGACTTAGATGGAAAAAAGCGAGTCGGAGTCTAGAGGAACCTCATGGAGATGTTGGTAGGGAAAGACTTGGGGGTCAATGGGGATGATGGGAGATGAAGTTATGGGGTCTATGGGGTCATAGGACTCAATGGGGGTCAATGGAAGTCAATAGGAAAAGGACTTGGGGGTCGGGGAGTGGTGGGACTCAAGAGGAACCTCATGGAGAGGTTGGTAGGGAAAGACTTGGGGGTCAATGGGGATGATGGGAGATGAAGTTATGGGGTCTATGGGGTCATAGGAATCAATGGGGGTCAATAGAAGTCAATGGGAGAAGGGCTTGGGGGTCAGGGAGTGGTGGGACTCAAGAGGAACCTCATGGAGATATTGGTAGGGAAAGACTTGGGGGTCAATGGGGATGATGGGGGATGAAGTTATGGGCTCTATGGGTCCATGTGTGGGTCAGACCTGCACGGGGGGGTCGGCGTGCTGGATGTTGTCCTGCAGGTGGGACATGAGCATGAGGTCTCGGGCCGGGTACCAGCGGCTGTGCAGCGCGTGGTGGTAGATGTGGCAGAGGATGGCGCAGGTCCGGATGCGATCCGTGCGGTCCTTGGCGTAGATGAACTTGCAGAGACGCTCCATGAGCGCCGCCGAGTCCTCGCCGCCGGCGCCTGTGGGGGGGGGGGGGGGGGGGGGGTGACGTCAGCGGTGATGTCAGCGGTGATGTCATCAGCATTGATAGCGTCGACGTTGATGTCATCATCCATCATTATCATCATCAAGATCATCATCGACATCATTAGCGGCACCATCATCGGCATCATCATCATTGAGATCATCATTGGCATCATCATCGATATCATCATCATTGATGTCATCATCCATCATCATCATCATCATCAAGATCATCATCGACATCTTCATTGAGATCATCATTGGCATCATCAATGACATCATCATCCATCATCATCATCATTGACATCGTCATCCATCAGCATCATCATCCATCATCATTGACATCATCCTCCATCATCATCATCATTGACATCATCATCATTGACATCGTCATCCATCAGCATCATCATCGACATCATCATCATCATTGACATCATCAACATCATCATTGATATCATCATCCATCATCATCATTGACATCATCGTCATTGACATCATCATTGACATCATCATCATCATTGACATCATCAACATCATCGTATATCGTTAGCATCGTCATCATCATTGACATCCTCATCCATCACTGACATCATCATCAACATCATCATCATTGATATCATCATCCATCATCATCATCATCATCAAGATCATCATCGACATCTTCATTGAGATCATCACTGGCATCATCAATGACATCATCATCATCCATCATCATCATCATTGACATCGTCATCCATCAGCATCATCATCCATCATCATTGACATCATCCTCCATCATCATCATCATTGACATCATCATCATTGACATCGTCATCCATCAGCATCATCATCGACATCATCATCATCATTGACATCATCAACATCATCATTGATATCATCATCCATCATCATCATTGACATCATCGTCATTGACATCATCATTGACATCACCATCATCATTGACATCATCAACATCATCGTATATCGTTAGCATCGTCATCATCATTGACATCCTCATCCATCACTGACATCATCATCAACATCATCATCATTGATATCATCATCCACCATCATCATCATCATCAAGATCATCATCGACATCTTCATTGAGATCATCATTGGCATCATCAATGACATCATCATCATCCATCATCATCATCATTGACATCATCATCATTGACATCGTCATCCATCAGCATCATCATCCATCATCATTGACATCATCCTCCATCAGCATCATCATTGACATCATCATCATTGACATCGTCATCCATCAGCATCATCATCGACATCATCATCATCATTGACATCATCAACATCATCATTGATATCATCATCCATCATCATCATTGACATCATCGTCATTGACATCATCATTGACATCATCATCATCATTGACATCATCAACATCATCGTATATCGTTAGCATCGTCATCATCATTGACATCCTCATCCATCACTGACATCATCATCAACATCATCATCATTGATATCATCATCCATCATCATCATCATCATCAAGATCATCATCGACATCTTCACTGAGATCATCATTGGCATCATCAATGACATCATCATCATCCATCATCATCATCATTGACATCGTCATCCATCAGCATCATCATCGACATCATCATCATCATTGACATCATCATCATCCATCATCATCATCATTGACATCATCAACATCATCATTGATATCATCATCCATCATCATCATTGACATCATCATCATCCATCATCATCATCACTGACATCATCGACATCATCATCGACATCATCATCCATCAGCATCATCATCGACATCATCATCATCATTGACATCATCATCCATCAGCATCATCATCGACATCATCCATCATCATTGACATCATCATCCATCAGCATCATCATTGACATCATCATCATTGACATCATCGATATTGTCCCCATACCCCCACACCCCCCATATCCCCCACTGCCCCAATACCCCCATACCCCCCATAACCCCCACACCCCCATATCCCCCACACCCCCATATCCCCCACACCCCCCATATCCCCCCCATCCCCCATATCCCCCCCACACCCCCTATCCCCCCTATACCCCCCATAACCCCCACACCCCCATATCCCCCACACCCCCATAACCCCCACCCCCCCATCCCCCCCCCACCCCCCATCCCCCCACTCACCCCCCAGCTGTCCCTCCCCATAGTCGAACTTGTAGTAGGTGTGCAGGATGCGGCGCAGGAACACCCGGCACAGCTCCTCGGGGGAGCCCTTCTCCTGCAGGTACCGCTGCAGCCGGGCGATGATCCCGCACACCCGCGCCTCGTCCTTCAGCTGCTCCACGTACTCTGGGGGGGGGAGACACATAGGGGGCGCTATGGGGCTCTATGGGTCACTATGGGGCTCTATGGGTCACTATGGGGTCTCTATGGGGTCTCTATGGGTCTCTATGGGTCACTATGGGTCACTATGGGTCTCTATGGGGTCTCTATGGGGTCCCTATGGGTCTCTATGGGGGTCTTATGGGGGGTAATAGGGTTCTAAGGGGGTCCTATGGGGATGCTATGGGGGGTAATGGGTCTCTATGGGTCGCTATAGGGTGTCAATGGGTCACTATGGGTCACTATGGGTCGCTATGGGGTCTCTATGGGTCCCTATGCGGGTCCTATGTGGTCTCTATGGGTCCCTATGGGGTCTCTATGGAGTCCCTATGTGTCTCTATGGGTCCCTATGTGTCTCTATGTGTCTCTATGTGTCTCTATGTGTCTCTATGGGTCCCTATGTGTCTCTATGGGTCCCTATGTGTCTCTATGTGTCTCTATGTGTCTCTATGTGTCTCTATGGGTCCCTATGTGTCTCTATGTGTCTCTATGTGTCTCTATGGGTCCCTATGTGTCTCTATGTGTCTCTATGTGTCCCTATGTGTCTCTATGGGTCCCTATGTGTCTCTATGGAGTCCCTATGTGTCTCTATGGGTCCCTATGTGTCTCTATGGGTCCCTATGTCTCTCTATGGGTCCCTATGTGTCTCTATGTGTCTCTATGTGTCTCTATGGGTCTCTATGGGTCCCTATGGGTCGCTATGGGGCCCCCTTCTCCTGCAGGTACCGCTGCAGCCGGGCGATGATCCCGCACACCCGCGCCTCGTCCTTCAGCTGCTCCACGTACTCTGGGGGGGGGACATATATGGGGCTCTATGGGGCTCTATGGGGTCTCTATGGGTCTCTATGGGGTCTCTATGGGGTCTCTATGGGTCACTATGGGGTCTCTATGGGGCTCTATGGGGGTCTTATGGGGGGGAATGGGGTCCTAAGGGGGTCCTATGGGGATGCTATGGGGGGTAATGGGTCTCTATGGGTCGCTATGGGTCTCTATGGGTCACTATGGGGTCTCTATGGGTGTCTATGGGGTCGCTATGGGTCACTATGGGTCTCTATGGGTCACTATGGGTCACTATGGGGTCTCTATGGGTCACTATGGGTCTCTATGGGTCACTATGGGTCGCTATGGGTCACTATGGGGGTCGTATGGGGTCCCTATGGGTCTCTATGGATCCCTATGTGGGTCTCTATGGGTCCCTATGGGTCTCTATGGGTCCCTATGGGTCCCTATGGGTCTCTATGGGTCCCTATGGGTCGCTATGGGGCCCCCTTCTCCTGCAGGTACCGCTGCAGCCGGGCGATGATCCCGCACACCCGCGCCTCGTCCTTCAGCTGCTCCACGTACTCTGGGGGGGGGACATATATGGGGCTCTATGGGGCTCTATGGGGCGCTATGGGGTCTCTATGGGTCGCTATGGGTCGCTATGGGTCGCTATGGGTCACTATGGGGTCTCTATGGGTCTCTATGGGTCACTATGGGGTCTCTATGGGTCGCTATGGGTCACTATGGGGTCTCTATGGGGTTGCTATGGGTCACTATAGGGTGTCTATGGGTCGCTATGGGTCACTATGGGTCGCTATGGGGTCTCTATGGGTCACTATGGGTCACTATGGGTCGCTATGGGGTCTCTATGGGGTCTCTATGGGTCACTATAGGATCTCTATGGGTGTCTATGTGGTCGCTATGGGTCACTATGGGGTCCCTATGGGTCACTGTGGGGTCTCTATGGGTCACTATGGGGTCTCTATGGGTCCCTATGGGGTCTCTATGGGTCCCTATGGGTCGCTATGGGTCTCTATGGGGCGCTATGGGTGCCTATAGGGTGTCTATGGGTCACTATGGGTCTCTATGGGTCGCTATGGGTCACTATGGGGTCTCTATGGGTCTCTATGGGTCACTATGGGGTCTCTATGGGTCGCTATGGGTCGCTATGGGTCACTATGGGGTCTCTATGGGTCTCTATGGGTCACTATGGGGTCTCTATGGGTCGCTATGGGTCGCTATGGGTCACTATGGGGTCTCTATGGGGTTGCTATGGGTCACTATAGGGTGTCTATGGGTCGCTATGGGTCACTATGGGTCGCTATGGGGTCTCTATGGGTCACTATGGGTCACTATGGGTCGCTATGGGGTCTCTATGGGGTCTCTATGGGTCACTATAGGATCTCTATGGGTGTCTATGTGGTCGCTATGGGTCACTATGGGGTCCCTATGGGTCACTGTGGGGTCTCTATGGGTCACTATGGGGTCTCTATGGGTCCCTATGGGGTCTCTATGGGTCCCTATGGGTCGCTATGGGTCTCTATGGGGCGCTATGGGTGCCTATAGGGTGTCTATGGGTCACTATGGGTCGCTACGGGGTCGCTATGGGTGTCTATGGGGTCACCATGGGTCCCTATGGGTTGCTATGGGTCACTATGGGGTCTCTATGGGTGTCTATGGGGTTGCTATGGGTCACTATGGGGTCTCTATGGGTGTCTATGGGGTTGCTATGGGTCACTATGGGTCTCTATGGGTCACTATGGGTGCCTATAGGGTGTCTATGGGTCACTATGGGGTCTCTATGGGTCGCTACGGGGTCTCTATGGGTCACTATGGGTCACTACGGGTCGCTATGGGGTCTCTATGGGTGTCTATGGGGTGTCTATGGGGTCACTATGGGGTCACTATGGGGTCTCTATGGGTCGCTATGGGTCCCTACATGGGTCCTATGGGGTGATATGGGGTCCCTATGGGTCACTATGGGGTCCCTATGGGTCCCTACATCGGTCCTATGGGGTGATATGGGGTGCCTATGGGGTCTCTATGGGTCCCTATGTGGGTCCTATGGGGACCATATGGGTCTCTATGGGTCACTATGGGGTCCCTATGGGTCCCTAAATGGGTCCTATGGGGTGATATGGGGTCCCTATGGGGTCTCTATTGGTCCCTATGTGGGTCCTATGGGGACCCTATGGGTCTCTATGGGGTCTCTATGGGTCCCTATAGGTCTCTATGGGTCACTATGGGGTCCCTATGGGTCTCAATGGGGGTCTTATGGGGGAGAATGGGGTCCTAAGGGGGTCCTATGGGGATGCTATGGGGGGTAATGGGTCGCTATGGGTCGCTATGGGGTCTCTATGGGGTTCCTATGGGTTGCTATGGGGTCTCTATGGGTCCCTATGGGTCTCCATGGGTTGCTGTGGGGTCCCTATGGGTTACTATGGGTCCCTAGGGGTCGCTATGGGTCCCTATAGGGTGTCTATGGGTCACTATGGGGTCTCTATGGGTCGCTATGGGTCACTATGGGTCCCTACATGGGTCCTATGGGGGTCCTATGGGTCCCTATGGGTCCCTATGTGGGTCCTATGGGGACCCTATGGGTCTCTATGGGTCCTACGTGGTCTCCATGGGTCTCCATGGGTCACTATGGGTCGCTATGGGGTCCCTATGGGGTCTCTATGGGTCTCTATGGGTCTCTATGGGGTCTCTATGGGTCTCTATGGGTCTCTATGGGTCTCTATGGGGTCTCTATGTGTCTCTATGGGTCTCTATGGGTCTCTATGGGTCTCTATGTGTCTCTATGGGTCTCTATGGGTCGCTATGGGTCGCTATGGGTCGCTATGGGGTTACCTTGCGAGTGTGGGTCCGTGTTCTGCATGATCTTGGTGAACTCCTCGTCCATTCGCTCCACCAGGGTCAGGATGCAGCCGCGGACGCGGTAGGGCTGGAAAGGGGGGCGGGACCCATAAGTGTGGGGCAGGACCCACAAGTATGGGGCTGGACCCATAAGTGTGGGGCAGGAGCCACAAGTGTGGGGCTGGACCCATAAGTGTGGGGCAGGACCCACAAGTGTGGGGCTGGACCCATAAGTGTGGGGCAGGAGCCACAAGTGTGGGGCTGGACCCATAAGTGTGGGGCAGGACCCACAAGTGTGGGGCTGGACCCATAAGTGTGGGGCAGGAGCCACAAGTGTGGGGCAGGACCCATAAGTGAGGGGCAGGACTCATAAGTGTGGGGCAGCACCCATAAGTGAGGGGCTGGACCCAGAAGTGTGGGGCAGGACCCGTAAGTGTGGGGCAGGACCCATAAGTGAGGTGCAGGAGCCACAAGTGTGGGGCAGGAGCCATAAGTGTGGGGCAGGACCCATGAGGTGCAGGAGCCATAAGTGTGGGGCAGGAGCCATAAGTGTGGGCAGCACCCATAAGTGAGGGGCTGGACCCACAAGTGTGGGGCAGGACCCATAAGTGAGGGGCAGGACTCATAAGTGTGGGGCAGCACCCATAAGTGAGGGGCTGGACCCATAAATGTGGGGCAGGACCCACAGGTGAGGTGCAGGAGCCACAAGTATGGGGCAGGAGCCATAAATGTGGGGCAGGACCCACAAGTGTGGGGCAGCACCCATAAGTGTGGGGCAGGACCCACAAGTGTGGGGCAGGAGCTGTAAGTGTGGGTCAGCACCCATAAGTGAAGTGCTGGACCCACAAGTGTGGGGCAGGACCCACAAGTGTGGGGCAGCACCCATAAGTGAGGGGCTGGACCCATAAGTGTGGGGCAGGAGCCATAAATGTGGGGCTGGAACCATAAGTGAGGGGCTGGACCAATAAGTGTGGGGCTGGACCCATAGATGTGGTCCCAGACCCATAGATATGGACCCCAAACCCATCACTGCACCCTCCAGCCCCATAGAGCCCCATAGACTCCAACAGGCCTGCCACGGAAACCCCGTAGACACCCTACAGTGCCCCATAGACACCCCACAGACCCCCCATCGCACCCCATAACCCCCCCATAGCCCCTCATAGACACCCCATAGAAACCCATGCACCCCATAACTGCCCCATAGCCACCCCATAGCTGCCCCATAGACCCCCATAGAGACCCACAGCGCCCCATAGCCGCTCCATAGCTGCCCCACACCTGCCCCATAGCTGCCCCACAGCCGCCCCATAGCTGCCTCACACCCACCCAATAACCACCCCATAGCTGCCCCATATACACCCCATAGCTGCCCCACACCTGTCCCATAACTGCCCCATAAGCACCCCATAGCCGCCCCACAGCCGCCCCACAGCTGCCCCACAGCTGCCCCATATACACCCCATAGCTGCCCCACTGCTACCCCACACCCACCCCACAGCACCCCATAGCTGCCCCACACCTGCCCCACAGCGCCCCATAGGTGCCCCATATACACCCCATAGGTGCCCCATATACACCCCATAGCTGCCTCATAGCTGCCCCAAATACACCCCATAGCTGCCCCACACCCGGCCCATAGCGTCCCATAGCTGCCCCATATACACCCCGTAGCTGCCCCATATACACCCCATAGCTGCCCCATATACAACCCATAAGTGCCCCACACCCGCCCCATATACACCCAATAGGTGCCCCATAGCCGCCCCACACCCACCCCATAACCACCCCATAGCTGCCCCATATACACCCCATAGTGCTCCATATACACCCCATAGTTGCCCCATAGACACCCCATAGTGCCCCATATACACCCCATAGTGCCCCATATACACCCCATAGCTGCCGCATAACCACCCCATAGCTGCCCCATATACACCCCATAGTGCCCCATAACCACCCCATAGCTGCCCCACAGCTGCCCCATATACACCCCATAGCTGCCCCACACCCGCCCCATATACACCCCATATCCCCCGCACACCCGCCCCATAGTGCCCCATAGCCGCCCCACACCCGCCCCATAGCTGTCCCACAGCCGCCCCATAGCGCCCCATAGCTGCCCCACAGCCGCCCCATAACCACCCTATAACCACCCCACACCCGCCCCATAACCACCCCATAGCTACCCCATAACCACCCCATAGTACCCCATATACACCCCATAGCTGCCCCATATACACCCCATAGCTGCCCCACAGCTGCCCCATAAGTGCCCCATAGCGCCCCATAGCCGCCCCACACCCGCCCCATAGCTGTCCCACAGCCGCCCCATAGCGCCCCATAGCTGCCCCACAGCCGCCCCATAACCACCCCATACCTGCCCCATAACCACCCCACACTCGCCCCATATACACCCCATAGCTGCCCCACACCCGGCCCATAGCTATCCCATAGCTGCCCCATAACCACCCCATAACCACCCCACACCCGCCCCATAACCACCCCATAGCTGCCCCATAACCACCCCATAGCTACCCCATAACCACCCCATAGCGCCCCATAGCGCCCCACAGCTGCCCCATAGCTGCCCCACAGCCGCCCCATAACCACCCCATACCTGCCCCATAACCACCCCACACCCGCCCCATAACCACCCCATAGCTACCCCATAACCACCCCATAGTGCCCCATATACACCCCATAGCTGCCCCACAGCTGCCCCATAAGTGCCCCATAGCGCCCCATAGCCGCCCCACACCCGCCCCATAGCTGTCCCACAGCTGCCCCATAGCGCCCCATAACCACCCCATAACCACCCCATATCACCCCATAACCACCCCATAACCACCCCATAACCACCCCATAATCACCCCATAGCCACCCCATAGCCGCCCCATAACCGCCCCATAGCTGCCCCATAGCCACCCCATAGCCGCCCCATAACCGCCCCATAGCTGCCCCATAGCCACCCCATAGCCGCCCCATAGCCACCCCATAGCCACCCCATAGCCGCCCCATAGCCGCCCCATAGCCGCCCCATAGCCACCCCATAGCCACCCCATAGCCGCCCCATAACTGCCCCATAGCCGCCCCATAACCACCCCATAGCACCCCATAACCACCCCATAACCACCCCATAGCCGCCCCATAACCCCCCCATAACCACCCCATAGCACCCCATAACCACCCCATAACCACCCCATAGCTGCCCCATAGCCACCCCACCCCATAACCGCCCCATAGCCACCCCATAACCACCCCATAGCCACCCCATAACCACCCCATAGCCACCCCATATAACCACCCCATAGCTGCCCCATAGCACCCCATAGCCCCCCCATATCCCCCCATACCCCCCACCCCATAACCACCCCATAACCACCCCATAACCACCCCATAACCACCCCATAGCCGCCCCATAACCACCCCATATCACCCCATACCTGCCCCATAGCGCCCCATAACCACCCCATAGCGCCCCATAACCACCCCATAGCACCCCATAACCACCCCATATCACCCCATAACCACCCCATAACCACCCCATATCACCCCATAACCACCCCATAACCACCCCATAACCACCCCATAACCACCCCATAGCTGCCCCACAGCCGCCCCATAGCTGCCCCATAGCCGCCCCATAGCCGCCCCATAACCGCCCCATAGCTGCCCCATAACCACCCCATAGCACCCCATAACCACCCCATAACCACCCCATAGCCACCCCATAGCCGCCCCATAGCTGCCCCATAGCCGCCCCATAACCACCCCATAGCCACCCCATAACCACCCCATAGCCACCCCATAACCACCCCATAGCACCCCATAACCACCCCATAACCACCCCATAACCACCCCATAGCGCCCCACAGCCGCCCCCCGGCACCTGCTCGGGGTTGCTGAGGTTCTCGGACTCCTCCAGGATGTTCTCCCCGATGAAGATCTCGGGGTGCAGGAAGAGCTCGTCCAGGAGCTCCTCGATGCAGCGCAGGCACCGCTGCCACAGCTCGGGCTGGGACCCATAGGGACACATTGGGACCCATAGGGAGACATTGGGACCCATAGGGAGCACATTGGGACCCATAGGGAGACATTGGGACCCATAGGGAGCACATTGGGACCCATAGGGAGACATTGGGACCCATAGGGAGCACATTGGGACCCATAGGGAGACATTGGGACCCATAGGGAGACATTGGGACCCAGAGAGACATTGGGACCCATAGAGAGACATTGGGACCCATAGAGAGACATTGGGACCCATAGAGAGACATTGGGACCCATAGAGAGACAGACCCATAGAGACATTGGGACCCATAGAGAGACATTGGGACCCATAGAGAGACATTGGGACCCATAGAGAGACATTGGGACCCATAGAGACCCATAGAGACACATTGGGACCCATAGAGACACATTGGGACCCATAGAGAGACATTGGGACCCATAGAGAGACATTGGGACCCATAGAGGGACATTGGGACCCATAGAGAGACATTGGGACCCATAGGGAGACATTGGGACCCATAGAGGGACATTGGGACCCATAGAGACACATTGGGACCCATAGAGAGACATTGGGACCCATAGAGACACATTGGGACCCATAGAGACACATTGGGACCCATAGAGACACATTGGGACCCATAGGGACCCATACACACCCCATAGCACCCCACGGACACCCCACAGACACCCCATAGACACCCCATAGACACCCACAGACACCCCATAGACACCCCATAGACACCCCATAGACACCCCATAGCACCCCATAACCACCCCATAGAGCCCCATAGACACCCATAGACACCCCATATCCCCCCATAACCACCCCACAACCACCCCATATCCACCCCATAGCCGCCCCATAGCTGCCCCATAGCCGCCCCATAGGCACCTTCATGTACGTGGCGAGGTTGGGGGTGTAGTCGTAGAGGGAGGCGATGATAGCGCCCCATAGCACCCCATAGACACCCCATAGACACCCATAGACACCCCATATCCCCCCATATACACCCCATAGCACCCCATAGACACCCCATATCCCCCCATATACACCCCATAACCACCCCATCTCCGCCCCATAGCTGCCCCATATCCGCCCCATAGCTGCCCCATAGCTGCCCCATAGCTGCCCCATATCCGCCCCATAGCTGCCCCATAGCTGCCCCATAGGCACCTTCATGTACGTGGCCAGGTTGGGGGTGTAGTCGTAGAGGGAGGCGATGATAGCGCCCCATAGACCCCCATAGACACCCCATAGAGCCCCATAGACCCCCATAGACACCCCATAGCACCCCATAACCACCCCATAGCAACCCCATATCCGCCCCATAGCCGCCCCATAGCTGCCCCATATCCGCCCCATAGCTGCCCCATAGCCGCCCCATAGGCACCTTCATGTACGTGGCGAGGTTGGGGGTGTAGTCGTAGAGGGAGGCGATGATAGCGCCCCATAGACCCCCATAGACACCCCATAGAGCCCCATAGACCCCCATAGACACCCCATAGCACCCCATAACCACCCCATAGCAACCCCATATCCGCCCCATAGCCGCCCCATAGCTGCCCCATATCCGCCCCATAGCCGCCCCATAGGCACCTTCATGTACGTGGCCAGGTTGGGGGTGTAGTCGTAGAGGGAGGCGATGATAGCGCCCCATAGACCCCCATAGAGCCCCATAGACCCCCATAGACACCCATAGACACCCCATAGACACCCCATAGACACCCATAGACACCCCATAGACACCCCATAGACACCCCATAGACACCCATAGACACCCCATAGCCCCCCATAGCACCCCATAACCACCCCATATCCGCCCCATAGCTGCCCCATAGCCGCCCCATAGGCACCTTCATGTACGTGGCGAGGTTGGGGGTGTAGTCGTAGAGGGAGGCGATGATAGCGCCCCATAGACCCCCATAGACCCCCATAGACACCCCATAGACACCCCATAGCACCCCATAACCACCCCATATCCGCCCCATATCTGCCCCATAGCTGCCCCATATCCGCCCCATAGCCGCCCCATAGCACCCCATAACCACCCCATATCCGCCCCATAGCTGCCCCATAGCCACCCCATAGCCGCCCCATAGCTGCCCCATAGCCGCCCCATAGCTGCCCCATAGCCGCCCCATATCCGCCCCATAGCTGCCCCATAGCCGCCCCATATCCGCCCCATAGCTGCCCCATAGCCGCCCCATAGACACCTTCATGTACGTGGCGAGGTTGGGGGTGTAGTCGTAGAG
>NW_026636976.1:0-2671 GCF_028554395.1 Pezoporus wallicus
GTTCCCTGCCAAGTTCCTGGACTTCAAGATACAGAATATGGTTGGGAGCTGTGATGTGAGGTTTCCCATCCGGCTGGAAGGCTTGGTTCTCACTCACCAGCAGTTCAGCAGGTATGTGGAAGTCAGAGTTACAACTTGGAGCAGTGTCTTTTGTAAGCTGCCAAACAGATGCAAATTCTGAGACTTACAAGCCTGGCAAAAAAAAAAAGAGTAATAATTAACCAGATACTGAATATCAAGCATGCCTTTTACTCATTAAAAGACAATGCTCAGCAGTTCAGCAAGCATGAAATGGCTGTAGATGCCATGTGTGATGATAAAGATAGTAAAGTTTTCTTCGGTAATCCCTGTTCCAAGTGGGGCACAAGCCACAATGACCCTCTGTTTAATTGCCAGGATGGCATACAGCAGCTAGCAGTAAAGCTTTCAGTGCTTAAAACTATGACTGATACAATTGAACAGGGAAGTGTTCTTCTAAATTGTCCTCCTGTGTGGTTGTCCTCCTGTGTGGTTGTCCTCCTGTGTGGTTGTCCTCCTGTGTGGTTGTCCTCCTGTGTGGTTGTCCTCCTGTGTGGTTGTCCTCCTGTGTGGTTGTCCTCCTGTGTGGTTGTCCTCCTGTGTGGTTGTCCTCCTGTGTGGTTGTCCTCCTGTGTGGTTGTCCTCCTGTGTGGTTGTCCTCCTGTGTGGTTGTCCTCCTGTGTGGTTGTCCTCCTGTGTGGTTGTCCTCCTGTGTGGTTGTCCTCCTGTGTGGTTGTCCTCCTGTGTGGTTGTCCTCCTGTGTGGTTGTCCTCCTGTGTGGTTGTCCTCCTGTGTGGTTGTCCTCCTGTGTGGTTGTCCTCCTGTGTGGTTGTCCTCCTGTGTGGTTGTCCTCCTGTGTGGTTGTCCTCCTGTGTGGTTGTCCTCCTGTGTGGTTGTCCTCCTGTGTGGTTGTCCTCCTGTGTGGTTGTCCTCCTGTGTGGTTGTCCTCCTGTGTGGTTGTCCTCCTGTGTGGTTGTGTGGTTGTCCTCCTGTGTGGTTGTCCTCCTGTGTGGTTGTCCTCCTGTGTGGTTGTCCTCCTGTGTGGTTGTCCTCCTGTGTGGTTGTCCTCCTGTGTGGTTGTCCTCCTGTGTGGTTGTCCTCCTGTGTGGTTGTCCTCCGGTGTGGTTGTCCTCCTGTGTGGTTGTGTGGTTGTCCTCCTGTGTGGTTGTCCTCCTGTGTGGTTGTCCTCCTGTGTGGTTGTCCTCCTGTGTGGTTGTCCTCCTGTGTGGTTGTCCTCCTGTGTGGTTGTCCTCCTGTGTGGTTGTCCTCCTGTGTGGTTGTCCTCCTGTGTGGTTGTCCTCCTGTGTGGTTGTCCTCCTGTGTGGTTGTCCTCCTGTGTGGTTGTCCTCCTGTGTGGTTGTCCTCCTGTGTGGTTGTCCTCCTGTGTGGTTGTCCTCCTGTGTGGTTGTCCTCCTGTGTGGTTGTCCTCCTGTGTGGTTGTCCTCCTGTGTGGTTGTCCTCCTGTGTGGTTGTCCTCCTGTGTGGTTGTCCTCCTGTGTGGTTGTCCTCCTGTGTGGTTGTCCTCCTGTGTGGTTGTCCTCCTGTGTGGTTGTCCTCCTGTGTGGTTGTCCTCCTGTGTGGTTGTCCTCCTGTGTGGTTGTCCTCCTGTGTGGTTGTCCTCCTGTGTGGTTGTCCTCCTGTGTGGTTGTCCTCCTGTGTGGTTGTCCTCCTGTGTGGTTGTCCTCCTGTGTGGTTGTCCTCCTGTGTGGTTGTCCTCCTGTGTGGTTGTCCTCCTGTGTGGTTGTCCTCCTGTGTGGTTGTCCTCCTGTGTGGTTGTCCTCCTGTGTGGTTGTCCTCCTGTGTGGTTGTCCTCCTGTGTGGTTGTCCTCCTGTGTGGTTGTCCTCCTGTGTGGTTGTCCTCCTGTGTGGTTGTCCTCCTGTGTGGTTGTCCTCCTGTGTGGTTGTCCTCCTGTGTGGTTGTCCTCCTGTGTGGTTGTCCTCCTGTGTGGTTGTCCTCCTGTGTGGTTGTCCTCCTGTGTGGTTGTCCTCCTGTGTGGTTGTCCTCCTGTGTGGTTGTCCTCCTGTGTGGTTGTCCTCCTGTGTGGTTGTCCTCCTGTGTGGTTGTCCTCCTGTGTGGTTGTCCTCCTGTGTGGTTGTCCTCCTGTGTGGTTGTCCTCCTGTGTGGTTGTCCTCCTGTGTGGTTGTCCTCCTGTGTGGTTGTCCTCCTGTGAGGTTGTCCTCCGGTTGTCCTCCTGTGTGGTTGTCCTCCAGTGTGGTTGTCCTCCTGTGTGGTTGTCCTCCTGTGTGGTTGTCCTCCTGTGTGGTTGTCCTCCTGTGTGGTTGTCCTCCTGTGTGGTTGTCCTCCTGTGTGGTTGTCCTCCTGTGTGGTTGTCCTCCTGTGTGGTTGTCCTCCTGTGTGGTTGTCCTCCTGTGTGGTTGTCCTCCTGTGTGGTTGTCCTCCTGTGTGGTTGTCCTCCTGTGTGGTTGTCCTCCTGTGTGGTTGTCCTCCTGTGTGGTTGTCCTCCTGTGTGGTTGTCCTCCTGTGTGGTTGTCCTCCTGTGTGGTTGTCCTCCTGTGTGGTTGTCCTCCTGTGTGGTTGTCCTCCTGTGTGGTTGTCCTCCTGTGTGGTTGTCCTCCTGTGTGGTTGTCCTCCTGTGTGGTTGTCCTCCTGTGTGGTTGTCCTCCTGTGTGGTTGTCCTCCTGTGTGGTTGTC
>NW_026636977.1:0-2643 GCF_028554395.1 Pezoporus wallicus
GGGCTTGCTATAGGGGGTTATGGGCACCTGGAGCAGTTCTGTATGGGGCTGTGGGCACCTGGGGGGGTTCTATTGGGGGTTATGGGCACCTGGGGGCTTGCTATAGGGGGTTATGGGCACCTGGAGCAGTTCTGTATGGGGCTGTGGGCACCTGGGGGGGTTCTATTGGGGGTTATGGGCACCTGGGGGCTTGCTATAGGGGGTTATGGGCACCTGGGGGCTTGCTATAGGGGGCTATGGGCACCTGGAGGCTTGCTATAGGGGGTTATGGGCACCTGGAGCAGTTCTGTAGGGCCTATGGAGCCCTGCAGTCATTCTATAGGGGGCTGGGGGCAACTGGGGGCTTGCTATAGGGGGCTATGGGCACCTGGGGGCTTGCTATAGGGGGTTATGGGCACCTGGGGGCTTGCTATAGGGGGTTATAAGCACCTGGAGCCTTTCTATAGGGGGCTGTGGGCACCTGGGGGGTTTCTATTGGGGGTTATGGGCACCTGGGGGCTTGCTATAGGGGGTTATGGGCACCTGGGGGTTTGCTATAGGGGGTTATGGGCACCTGGGGGCTTGCTATAGGGGGTTATGGGCACCTGGGTGCTTGCTATAGGGGGCTATGGGCACCTGGAGCCGTTCTATGGAGGCTATGGAGCCCTGGAGCCTTTCTGTTGGGGGGCTATAGGTACCTGGAGGCCTTCTATAGGGAGGCTATGGAGACCTGGAGTCATTCTGTAAGGCCTATGGAGCCCTGCAGCCTTTCTATAGGGGGCTATAGGTTTCTGGAGCCCTTCTACAGGGGGTTATGGAGCCCTGGAGCCTTTCTGTAGGGGGCTGTAGGTACCTGGAGCGCTTCTATAGGGGTCTGTGGAGCCCTGGAGCCTCTCTATAGGGGGCTGTAGGTACCTGGAGCTCTTCTACAGGGGGCTATGGAGACCTGAGGCCTTTCTATAGGGGGCTCTAGGAACCTGGAGCCCTTCTATAGGGGGCTATGGAGACCTAGAGCTGTTTTATAGGAGCTGTAGATATCTGGAGCTATTCTGTTGGGGCCTATGGAGAGCTGAGGCCCTTTGTATAGGGGGCTATGGAGCCCTGGGGCCTTTCTATAGGGGCTATAGGTACCTGGAGCCATTCTATAGGGGGCTCTAGGTGCCTGGAGCCCTTCTATAGGGGGCTATGGAGCCCTCGAGCCTCTCTATAGGGGCTTTAGTTACCTGGAGTCCTATAGGGGGCTGTGGAGCCCTGGAGCCTCTCTATAGGGGTCTGTGGAGGCCTGGAGCCTCTCTATAGGGGTCTGTGGAGCCCTGGAGCCTCTCTATAGGGGTCTGTGGAGCCCTGGAGCCTCTCTATAGGGCCCCTAGGTACCTGGAGCCCTTCTATATGGGTCTGTGGAGGGCTGGGGCCCTCCTCTAGGCTCCCTGGTGACAGCCCTGCCCCACAGGGCCCTACACCTTCAGCATCGGGGACACGAGCGACTTTGGGGACTACGTGCGGGGGGCATCGTCACCCAGGTCAAGATGCCCAAGCACATCCGCTTCGTGAGTTGGGGGGGGTCAATGGGGTGGGGGGGCACCCAATGGGGTGAACGGGGGGGGCACCCAAAAGGATGGAGGGGGGGCACCCAATGGGGTGGGGAGGGCATCCAATGGGGGTGAGGGGGGCACCCAATGGGGTGGGGGGGCACCCAATGGGGGTGAGGGGGGCACCCAATGGGGTGGGGGGGTGTCACACAATGGGGTTGGGGGGGGCACCCAATGGGGTGGGGGGGACACCCTATGGGGGGGCGGACACCCAATGGGGTTGGGTGGGGCACCCAATGGGGTGGGGGAGGGCACCCAATGGGGTGGGGGGGGGCACCCTATGGGGTGGGGTGGGGCACCCAGTGGGGTTGGGGGGGGCACCCAGTGGGGGGGGACACCCAATGGGGTTGGGGGGGGTACCCAATAGGGTTGGGGGGCCACCCAATGGGGTGGGGGGGGGGCACCCAATGGGGTTGGGGGGGGCACCCAGTGGGGGGGGGACACCCAATGGGGGTGGGGGGGGACACCCAATGGGGTTGGGGGGGGTACCCAATAGGGTTGGGGGGCACACCCAATGTGGTTGGGGGGGGCACCCAGTGGGGGGGGGGGCACCCAATGGTGTGGGGGGGCACCCAATGGGGTTGGGGGGGGCACCCAGTGGGGGGGGGCACCCAATAGGGTGGGGGGGGGACACACCCAAAGGGTGTGGGGGGGAGGCACCCAGTGGGTTTGGTGGGACACCCAATGGGGTTGGGGGGGAGGCACCCAATGGGGTTGGGGGGGCACCCAATGGGGTGGGGGTGGGAAACCCAATGGGGTTGGGGGGGGGCACCCAATGGGGTTGGGGGGGCACCCAATGGGGTTGGGGGGGGGCACCCAATGGGGTGGGGGGGCAATGGGCGCTCACCACTGACCCCCACCCCATGGCAGAAGCGGCTGCGGGAGTCGCTGGCGGCCCCGGAGCTGATGGTCACCGACTTCGGCAAGGCCGAGCGGCCCCCGATGCTGCACTGGGGCTGGCAGGGCCTGCACCGGTTCATGGCCCAGCACGGGCACGCGCCGAGGGCACGGCACCAGGTGGGGATGGGGGGTATGGGGGGGTATGGGGGGTGGGGATATGGGGGGATATGGATGG
>NW_026636978.1:0-269 GCF_028554395.1 Pezoporus wallicus
GACTGTGGGAGCAGACGGCAACCATTCGTGCTCTACTCACTGTGCTGCTGGGCAGCCAAGAGGAAGCTCCGAAGAGGGTGCTTTCAAATGGACGTTTAGGTATGAAAGCGAGGAGCGACAGCAATGATGGTGACACCGTTGCAAAGCTGACTGTGTGCTGAAGATGCCCAGCACATGCTTCCCTTCCCGGCTCTTCGGCTCTGGGAGCAGAAGCCAGAAGTTCGTGCACTAATCGCTGTGCTACTGGAGAGCCGAGAAGCAGCTTTGGA
>NW_026636979.1:0-2702 GCF_028554395.1 Pezoporus wallicus
GGTGGATATGGGGCTCTATGGGGTGGATATGGGGCTCTATGGGGTGGATATGGGGCTCTATGGGGTGGATATGGGTGCTCACCACCGTGCGCAAGTTCACCAAGAGGGACGTCTTCCTGCAGCGGGTATGGGGCGTTGTGGGGCGCTATGGGGCTCTATGGGGTGGATATGGGGCTCTATGGGGTGATGGAGTGGCTATGGGGTGGATATGGGGCTCTATGGGGTGGCTATGGGTGCTCACCGCCGTGCGCAAGTTCACCAAGAGGGACGTCTTCCTGCAGCGGGTATGGGGCGATGTGGGGCGCTATGGGGTGGATATGGGGCTCTATGGGGTGGATATGGGGCTCTATGGGGTGGCTATGGGGTGATGGAGTGTCTGTGGGGCTCTATGGGGTGGATATGGGGTGATGGAGTGGCTATGGGGTGATGGAGTGGCTATGGGGTGGATATGGGGCTCTATGGGGTGGATATGGGGCTCTATGGGGTGGATATGGGGCTCTATGGGGTGGCTATGGGTGCTCACCGCCGTGCGCAAGTTCACCAAGAGGGACGTCTTCCTGCAGCGGGTATGGGGCGATGTGGGGCGCTATGGGGCGCTATGGGGTGGATATGGGGCTCTATGGGGTGGATATGGGGCTCTATGGGGTGGATATGGGGCTCTATGGGGTGGCTATGGGTGCTCACCGCCGTGCGCAAGTTCACCAAGAGGGACGTCTTCCTGCAGCGGGTATGGGGCGATGTGGGGCGCTATGGGGGCGCTATGGGGTGGATATGGGGCTCTATGGGGTGGATATGGGGCTCTATGGGGTGGATATGGGGCTCTATGGGGTGGCTATGGGTGCTCACCGCCGTGCGCAAGTTCACCAAGAGGGACGTCTTCCTGCAGCGGGTATGGGGCGATGTGGGGCAGCTATGGGGTGGATATGGGGTGGATATGGGGTGGCTATGGGGCTCTATGGGGTGATGGGGTGATGGGTTGGATATGGGGCTCTATGGGGTGGATATGGGGCTCTATGGGGTGGATATGGGGCTCTATGGGGTGGCTATGGGTGCTCACCACCGTGCGCAAGTTCACCAAGAGGGACGTCTTCCTGCAGCGGGTATGGGGCGATGTGGGGCGCTATGGGGTGGCTATGGGGTGATGGAGTGGCTATGGGGTGGATATGGGGCTCTATGGGGTGGCTATGGGGCTCTATGGGGTGGATATGGGGTGGCTATGGGGTGGATATGGGGCTCTATGGGGCTGATGGACAGGAAGGTTCCCCACCGGGCTGCCCTATGGGGTCTCCTGGATACCCAAGGATCTCTGTGGGTCCCCGAGTCCCGCTGTGGGTCACTGGCTGCCCCCCTTTGCCCCATGGGTGCTGCCCTCTGCCCCACACCTCTGCCCCACACGTCTGCCCCATAGGGCGAGGTGATGAACCTGCTTGTGTTCCTGTCCACGTGGGACGGGAAGGTTCCCCAACCCGCCGTGGGTCACTGCCCCACACCTCCTGCCCCACACCTCTGCCCCACACGTCTGCCCCATAGGGCGAGGTGATGAACCTGCTCATGTTCCTGTCCACGTGGGACGGGAAGGTTCCCCAACCCGCCGTGGGTCACTGCCCCACACCTCCACCCCACACGTCTGCCCCACACCTCTGCCCCACGTCTGCCCCACACGTGTGCCCCATAGGGCGAGGTGATGAACCTGCTCATGTTCCTGTCCACGTGGGACGGGAAGGTTCCCCAACCCGCCGTGGGTCACTGCCCCACACCTCTGCCCCACACGTCTGCCCCACACGTCTGCCCCATAGGGCGAGGTGATGAACCTGCTCATGTTCCTGTCCACGTGGGACGGGAAGGTTCCCCAACCCGCCGTGGGTCACTGCCCCACACCTCTGCCCCACACCTCCACCCCACACGTCTGCCCCACACCTCTGCCCCACGTCTGCCCCACACGTGTGCCCCATAGGGCGAGGTGATGAACCTGCTCATGTTCCTGTCCACGTGGGACGGGAAGGTTCCCCAACCCGCCGTGGGTCACTGCCCCACACCTCTGCCCCACACGTCTGCCCCACACCTCTGCCCCACACGTCTGCCCCACACCTCCACCCCACACGTCTGCCCCACACGTCTGCCCCACACGTCTGCCCCACACCTCTGCCCCACACCTCCTGCCCCACACCTCCGCCCCACACGTCTGCCCCACATGTCTGCCCCATAGGGCGAGGTGATGAACCTGCTCATGTTCCTGTCCACGTGGGACGGGAAGGTTCCCCAACCCGCCGTGGGTCACTGCCCCACACCTCTGCCCCCACGTCTGCCCCACACCTCTGCCCCACACGTCTGCCCCACACCTCCACCCCACACGTCTGCCCCACACGTCTGCCCCACACGTCTGCCCCACACGTCTGCCCCACACCTCTGCCCCACACCTCCTGCCCCACACCTCCGCCCCACACGTCTGCCCCACATGTCTGCCCCATAGGGCGAGGTGATGAACCTGCTCATGTTCCTGTCCACGTGGGACGGGAAGGTTCCCCAACCCGCCGTGGGTCACTGCCCCACACCTCTGCCCCACACGTCTGCCCCACACCTCTGCCCCACACGTCTGCCCCACACCTCCACCCCACACGTCTGCCCCACACGTCTGCCCCACACGTCTGCCCCACACGTCTGCCCCACACCTCTGCCCCACACCTCCTGCCCCACACCTCCGC
>NW_026636980.1:0-262 GCF_028554395.1 Pezoporus wallicus
TGGGACTCTGACCTGTGTCCCATAGGAGAAGCAGGACAAGGTGATTTTGGGGTGGTTTTGGCCTGTTTTGGGGGTTGTTTTGGGTGTTTTGGCCTGCTTTTGGCTTGGTTTTGCCCTGTTTTGGGGCTCTGACCCTGTATCCCATAGGAGAAGCAGGACAAGGGTTTTTGGGGGTGGTTTTGGGTTGTTTTGGGGCTGTTTTGGATGTTTTGGGTTGGTTTTGGCCTGGTTTGGGGCTGTTTTGGGGTCTGACCCTGTATCC
>NW_026636981.1:0-2716 GCF_028554395.1 Pezoporus wallicus
GCTTCTAGTACATGAGTATCACAGAGAAACTGTATGGGCTCCCCCTGTCAATTGCAAGAAAAAAAATCGTAACATATACAGCTTGAGCATAAGAGGATTTTAACGCATACGTGGTCACTGCTTGTCAGGCCCCCTTAACTATTTTGAGATCAAGGGCTTCCCACTCTTTAGCCCCCTGCTGTGTAGTAAACACAGGATATGCAGAAATGCCCATTGCAGAAAATTCCCCAGTAATGATCCCATCTTTGATTAACCATTGTTGCAGCTGAGTGTCTCCAGGGCCAGTAAGTCTGAGCAGACCGACCCGGGAGACGAAGAGTCAGAGTCTGGAAGCAGAGGATATAAATCTGGCTTGGATTCAGGGGATTCAGGGTCTGATCCTGGGCCTAACTCAGGGTCTCCGTTGCTCGCAGCTGTGTCTTATTTATCAGATGTCTCTCGTTCAGTATGTAGCCATCTGCAGACCTGACTCCTCTGTAAATGAGTTAAAAATTTCCACTCTAGGGCATAGTGGGTTGGAGAGGCTCGCGGTTCCTTTAAATCTCCCGCTAGCGCATGATCTCTATTTTCTACTGTGTGCTTCAAAATGGTGCCGCAATCGATCCGGCGCCGAGGCACCGCCCTCTTTCTTTCGGATTCCTCGACATTTATCATGCGTATACCTTCTAACATACTTTCTCTGTCCTTTTCAAAGTCCCTACTTTCGGAACTGGGGTGGTGGGGGAGCAGGGGGTTACACCTCCTCCGCGGCACCTTCTGATGGAGGGGGAGAAAAGGAAGGGGAGGGGGAACCCTGTGCTCTGCGAGTTGGGGGAAATGAGTTGTAATCTTCCCCCGGTTTCAACCGACCGGGGACGTCTCTTCCTAGTTTCTCCGTTGCTACCGCAGCAGTTTTCTTTTCCGCCTTGTATCTTTTTATACAGTTTATTACTTCTCTCCGTGGTTTACCGAGTTTCTTCACCGTTTTATCATCGTTAAACATTGAGTCAAATAGTTCATCACCAAACTTTCGCCACTCACTCTCCTCAAAAACTGTATTAGGATCTACAAAAAATTCCTTAGCCTTCTGTACAGCCACTAGACCTGCTAGCTGCTTTAGAGTCTCAGGCTCAATTCCCCGCTTTTCTAAAAAGCACTGTAATAAGTCCAGGGCTCAATTCCCCGCTTTTATAAAAAGCACTGTAATAAATCCAGGGCTACCTCTCGGTCCATTCTCATGGCCGGCCTTTTCCGGATCGTCTTCTTATGGGTCGTCCTGTAACCTTGGTCTCCGGATCGGCCTTCCGATGCAGCAGTGTCTGGTTCGCCCCAGCAGCGGACTCCTTTTGGTTAGTCCAAGCACCCGGGTCCGTCACGCCACCGCAGCAGCATTGCCCACGCTCCCCAGTCGCTGCCGCCGGCGCCGCTCACTCGCCGTTCCGGGTCCCTGATACTCAGGGCCCTGTATCCGGGTTCCCGTTAACCGGGGCCCTGTATCTGGGTCCCCGCTAACCGGGGCCCTGTAATCCGGGTCCCCGCTAGTCGAGGCCTTGTATTCCGGGTCCCCGGTAGCCGGGGCCCATTAGTCCATGGTCCCTGTTCGGGCGCCATTTGTAAGCGGCGAGGAGAAGCAGACAGGCCAACCCAATATGGGTGATAAGCAAACTTCTACTTTATTTGTGGCGCAGTTCACACATATATAGGAGTGGTATTCAGCCACTCCTCCTTGGCACAACAGTATTGGTTAGCCCCACACAGCTTCCTCCACATTCTCCTCCCATGTCCGGTTTCCGGTTACCTGTGGGGGCCACCCCCTGCCTTGCTTGCACAGTCCTCCAGGGCTCTATGGTCCTGCTCTTAGAGTCATTCTGCAACACCGGTGTGTCCTGAATGCTTCCCCTAGATAAAGAGACATTATAAAACCCTTAGGAGAAATATTGAATGATAACCTTGTCCCAGACATTTAGAAAACACAAAGGATGGGGCAGATAGAACAGAAAACCAAGCTATGAAAATGTGGGGAAGGAAGAAAGAGAAGAATGTGATGGCTTTAGATGTTTTAAATGTCAACCTGTTTTCAATGTCAACCTGTTTTTCTGCTGGAAGGCACCAGACTGACAGTCGGGCAGATGCACTGAAGGAGGGAAGAAAAGGATTTCTGAGTGGTTTTGAATGTCTTTCTTCCCCATTGGGTACTGGGCTAAACCGAAGGCTTGTGAAGTGGGAAAATCAATATAACAGAGGGAGAAATAACCCTCAATCATAGTTTGGAAACAAGAAAAATGTGTAACTCAAAGATTATTGAAAAGAACTACATGAATCCAGAAAGAGGCACTGAGAATACCTGGGTGTGCTTGTGCAGGGTGAATAATGCAGCTTGAAGTCCCAGAAGCAGACAGCTGAGTACCGCACTTGCTCGATCAGCTTCGTCAAGATATCCAGGCAAGCAGCACCTTGGGTGCTCAGGGGAGAGGAAGACCCCTGATCCTCCCTCCCAACAGCACGCAGGCCCTTTACACCCCTACTTAAATTCTCAGCTGAGCAGAGGCTCAGATATGACTCGTCCCCATTTAGCGCAAAGGCTTTGTTGACCAACAGACTGTCAGAGCTTTATTTCTTAGAATTGCAGCCTGGTTTGTGTTGGAAGGGACCTTAAAGCTCCTCCAGCTCCAACCCCTGCCACAGGCAGGGACCCCTTCCACTAGATCAGCTTGCTCCAAGCCCCTGTGTCCAACTT
>NW_026636982.1:0-272 GCF_028554395.1 Pezoporus wallicus
ACATTGGTGCATTCATCGTTGCTTTCACTGCTCACTTTCATACAGGAAAAGCATTTGAATGGAATCAGTCCAGAGGCTGCTCTCTGCTGCGCAGCAACACAGTCAGCACAGAATGAACAGTAGCATCTGCTCACACGGCAGAAGGAGCAGCAGGGAAAGCTAGTGCTCTGCTTCTTCAGCACACAAGCAGCTTTGCAACGGGGTCACCATCATTGCAGTCTCTCCTCGGTTTCATACCTAAAAGTCCATTTGAATCCAAATTCTCAAGCGGT